>NC_134004.1:1351334-1389489 GCF_047716275.1 Strix uralensis | reverse complement strand
AGGACCCGGCCCCGCAGCCGCTCTGGGGGTGCCCCGGGCCGTGTCGTGTGTCCCCCCCCCTCCAAGACGCTCCCGGGCCGGCGGGGGGGGGGGGGGGGGGGGGCAGCGCCCGCGGCTCTTCCTGGTTCCGGCAGCCGCCAGCTCGACCCTCCCGAGCCGGGACCCCCTGTGCCCCCCCCCAGCACACCCCGACCCCCCCCCGTCCTCAGGGTACCTCCCCCCCCCCCCCCCCAAAACCCCACACGGACACACACTGACACCCCCCACCCCCCCCCAGCGCCCCGGCCCCCGCCAGACCTCGGTCACCCCAAGCAGAGAACGGGGGACCCCCCCACCCCCCCACCCCCCCCCGCCCCCCCCCCCCGCGGGAACACACCTTTGGGGTGCCGGGGGGGCGCGAGCAGCAGGGCTGGGCCCAGCACCGGCCGCCCCCCCCCGGCCCATGGGCTCCGGCCGCTCCGGGTTATTTGTCTCTTTCCCAGCGCTCGATTGTTGGTTTTTTTTTTTTTTTTTTTTAATTTGTTGTGTTTTTTTTTTTTTTCCTAAAGATCTTGGAAACAGCCATAAAAACCCCAAACTAAACAAACAACTCCTCCTCCTGCCACCGCGGGGCGGGGGGGGGGCACAGGGCTGGGCTCAGGGGCTCTGGGGGGGGGCTGCAGGCACCGTGTGCCCCCCAAAATGGGGACATTGAGGGGGGGGGAGACAGAGGTGGGGATGGGGGCCCACGCCGGGTGTGGTGACCCCCCCCCGGGGAGGGGTGAGGGCGGGGGGTCCCCAAAATGGGGACATTGGGGGGGGGGGAGACAGAGGTGGGGATGGGGGCCCACGCCGGGTGTGGTGACCCCCCCCCGGGGAGGGGTGAGGGCGGTGGGTCCCCTAAATGGGGACATTGGGGGGGGGGTCCCCTCGGTGGGTGGCAGAGGCGGAGATGTGGGGCGTGTCCCCCCCCAGGGGTGGGTGATGTGGGGACACACACACACGCTGGTCCCTGGGGTGGGGGGACCTGCTGTCCCGCCTTGGGGGGGGGGGGGGCCGGGGACCCCCCCAAAACCCCAGGGGCTGCTCAGCGCATCTGCGGTGCCATGGGGGGGGTCAAGCCAAACCCCCTCCCCAGCGCTGCGCATTGCGGCACCCCCCAACCCATGGGGGTGCAGGGGAACCCCCAACCCTGGATTCTTGGGGTCCCCTCAAAGCCCCCCCCCAACACCTCAAGGAGGTGGGGGGGGGGGGGGGGACACAGAGTCCGCAGCCACACTTGGCCCGCCCCCCACCCACCACCCCCCCCCGCCACGGCGCCGCCGGCCAAGTCGGGGAGCGGAGACAGAGCCCCCATTGTGGGGTCGGGTTTCTGCGGGGGGGGGGGGGGGGAGCGGGGGGGGGGGGGGGGCTGGTTTCATGTTTTTAAAGGCCCCGGGGAGAATTTCCAGGCGCTGAAGCCGCCCCGAGGGGTCCGTGGCTGAAGGGGGGGGGGGTTAGGGGGGGCATTAATTAATGCTTTAATTAGGCTGGTTATGGGGTGAGGTTGGGGGTGCGGGGGGGGGTGGGGCGAGGAGGAGGAGGATGAAGTGAAAGGGATTGGGCGTTAAAGGGTATTTTAAACATTAATTTTATTGGAGGAAACAACCAAAAAAAAAAAAAAAATCATCCAACGCAGGCGAAGTGGGGGGGGGGGGGACACACACAGCAAAGCCCCCCCCCCCCCCGGCTCCGCGCCCGTTACAAAGCGTTTTCATAGAAGATAATTTTGTACAATTTTGTACATTTTTACAGGTTTCTCTGCTGGAAGGGTGGGGGGGGGCTCGCAGGGAGCCAGCCCCGGGGTTGCGGGGGGGGGGGTCCCCAGGGCTGTGCCCCCTCCCCTTGGAGCAGGTAAAATCACCCCGAGCTGACGGCGAGGCAGAGGGGGTGGGTGCCCCCCTTTTTTTTCCCCAAGTGGGGGGGGGGGGGGTGATGGGGAAAGTGGGTGAGTTTGGGGGGACGCCCCCCCCCCTCCAATCCGTGGAAGTGTCACCGCGCAGGTGCTGCCCCCCCCGCCCCCCCCCCCCATCCCCTCGAGCTGGTGACGGCAATAAGAGAAAAAAAACTGGAAATATTTCAAGGTGGGGCCACAATTCCAGGTTTATCCCACTCTGGGGGTGCCGGGGGGGCGCCCAAAAAGGGGGGGGGGGACACAGAGGGGAAAGACCCGTGACGGAGGAGGAGGAGGAGGAGGAGGAGGAGGAAGGTGCCCCAGGAGCTGCCAATCCCTTCCAGGAACCAGCTGGGGGTTGGGGGGGGGGGGGCTGGGGGGTTCCTGGTGCCCCCCCCCCCGCCCCCCAGCCCTACCTGGGGGGTGGTGTCTGAGCGAGGAGGAGGAGGGCGGGAGGAAGGCTCCGGCAGCACCGCAGCAGCATGCAAGATTCGCTTCCTTTTTGGTTTTTTTTTTTTTTGTGTCCTTTGTGGGTTTTTTGTTTTTTTTTTTTTTTAATATTTTTTTTTTTCCTCTAAAAAGTTTTAAGAAAGGTCTCCAGGAGCTGTTCAGTTTTAGGTTTTATTTCTGTCGCGTCCGGATAGAGGTTTGGTTTTTTGTTTTTTTTTTTTTGTGTGTGTGTGGGGGTTTTTTTTTTTTGTTGTTTTTTGTTTTAATTCTCCAAATGATCCCAAAGGTGGCGGCTGGTTGGGAGACGGCGCGAGGTGGGGGGGGGGGGTGTGTGTGTGTGTGGGGGCGGTGCCGGAGGTTTTATTCGGCGCATTCTTCATCATCACCATCATCCTCGCCGTCCACCGAGAGCGCAGCGTATTTGCTGGCGTGGCTGAACTGCGGGAGAAATTGGGGGGGGGGCGCAGGGGGGGGGTGTGTGTGTGTTACCTCGTTATCAGGTGGAGAAAAATAACCAAAAAACTGCCTAAAACCGCCCCCCAAAAAAAAAAAAAAAACCAACCCGCCAAGAGCTGAGGGGGGTAACTCCCACCCCGAACGCCCAGCGCTGCCCCCCCCCAGGGATGGGCCCCCCCGAAGGTGCTTACGGAGGGGGGGTTCTCGTCAAGTTTCTTTGGCTCAGATGCAGGTCGCGAGTCGTGATCCTTCCTGCTCTCTTTCCTGCAAGGACCAGAGGCCCCTGAGGTCAAGGTCAGGTCTTAAATCCCGACTCTGGGGTGCTCAGAGGGAGGTGACACCCCAATTCCCGGAGCTGGGAGTTGGGGGGGGGGGGTTGTGGGGGGACACACGGATGGGGGCACCCACCTGTCTGAATCTCCCGGGCCGCGGCCGGAGCTGCCGCTTCGCACCTTGGAGCTGCTCTCCCGGCCCCCGTCGGGTTTATTTTCATCTCCTGGTGATGGGGGGGGAGGAAAAGAAAAGGGTGTGAGGTCTCCCCCCCCCCATGAAAACACGGGCAGAAGCGGGTGGGGGTGGCTCAGAGCCCTTTGCCAGGACGGGGAGAGGTTTTGGGGAGAGGTTTTGGGGATTTGGGGGGTGGGGGGAGGCAGGAGCGGCCCAGCGCCGGCCTCACCTCTCCTGTGGGTGTTCTTCGGGGGCGCCCCATCCTCCGCGGGGGGGCCGGGGGCGGTCTGGGCGCCGCTGAGGGGGGAAAAAGAAGATGAAATCACCGAGATGTTGAGAGCCGGAGCTGCTGGGGGGGGTATTGGGGCTCCACGAGCCCCCCCCCCCCCCCCGCCCGGCACGGGGGAACATGGGGAGGGTGGAGGGCTGGGCCGTGTCCCCCCCCCGCGGCACCGACCTGGTGGGAGAGGGCTGCTCCGAATCCGAGCTCTGGGAGCGGGCGGGGGGGTTGCTGCTCCGCTTCACCCAGGCGTTTTCCTTGGGGGGGGGCGCGGGCATCACCTTCAGCGGCTGCTTCTCCTCCCTCGGCTTGGGGGTGGGCGAAGGGGCGTCGTTGTCCTCCTTGGCGAACGGCTCGTTCTCCAGGGACTTCTCGCTCTCCCTCCTTCGCGTGGCTGCAGGGGGGACACACAAACCGACCGAGGGTTAAAGAGCGGGGGGGGGCAAGAGACAAGCCGGGTCTAGCTCAGGGCCCCCCCCCCCAAACTCTCGACTCACTCCTGCCCGTCGGGCCGGTGCCCACAGAGGTGCCGGGGGGCCCCGAGGTGCCGGTCTGCGAGGACTCGCTCCCCGTCCGCGACCGCTCCTGGTTCTCCTCGCTTCGCCAGCTGGGGTGCCTGTGCCGGAGGGGAAGGGGCTGAGCTGGCGCTCGGGGGTCACAATTTGGGGTGGGATTTGGGGGGATTTGGCTGAACCCCACCAGCCCGGCGCAGCCAGAGGCCCCCGCCCACCTCTCTCGGGGTCGTCTCTCTATCCTCTTATCGTCCTCCAGCTGGCGTTGCAGCTTCTCCTGCTCCTTCTGTAGCCGCTCCTCCACCTCCCGCTCCCTGGCGGCCGTGTCCACTGGTTTGGCCCCCCCGAAGATGGAGGCGGCCCGGCTGGACTGGGGCGCAGGGGCCACGGAGGTTTCCTCCTCCTTGGGCGCGCTCCGAGGCTTCAGGTTCAGCTTCGGCCTCTGAGTGGGACCTGGGAAGGAGCAACGACGCCACCGGTGAGCGCAAATCCCGCTCTCAGCCGAGCTGGGGGGGTGCGGGGTGGTGGCGGTCAGACCCCCTCCCAACCCCCAACAAACCCCTCACCTCTGTCCTCGCGGCGGAAATCATCCCGGCCGTAATCGTCCCGGGAGTTCCACCGATCCATCCGGTCATCCCGCCGGTCGTAGCGGTCCTCGTAGCGGTCGCCGCAGCCCCGGTAGTCGTCATCGCGGCGGTAGCCGCTGCCGAAGGCCCTCCTGCCGCTGCCTAGCCTGGAGTCGTAGCCTGGGGGGGGGGAGAAAAGGAGACGCTTCCCAGTGAGCCCCCCGATCCCTCCCGGGCCGGAGCACGAGGCCTCCCGGCCTCTTCCGAACGCAGCGGCCTTAAAATCTGGGCTCTGGTAAGGACTAAGGGGCGAGGATTGAAGTTGCCGGGAGAGGAAGAGCGACAGCTCATCCTCAGTGCCCTTCCCCCAGTTACAGGAGGGGAACTGGGCCATACTGGGCAGCTCGGCTGCGGTGGGGGTCTTGCCCTCGCCCTCTCCACCCCAGCAGTCCCCGGGGAACAGCCCACCTCGGTCGTAGTCCCTGCTGCGGTCGTCGTAGCGATCCCGGCCCCCGAAGCCACGGTCCATGTCCCGCCGGGGCCCATCGCGATACCGATCGTCGTAGCGATCCCGATACCCTGGAGGCAGGAGAAGGGGCCGGGGGGGGGGTCTGGTGTGAGCCAAAATCCCTGACCCACTGGCCCTTACAGCAACGTCGCCGCAGAACGAGCTCCGGGCGGCCGCTCTGTCAGCGTCTGATCGCCCACGGAGCAGAATAAAGCACGTCTGGGTGTCAAGGTAACGCAGATTTTCAGGGGAAAACAATAGAAATGAGGAAGAATGGGAAGATGCGGCACATTCAGCTCTGGGCTACGGGAGCAGGGGAAGTGACCACCGAGTCCTGCAGGAAATCTGCTTGCCAGGGGAGGAGCCGAGGGAATGACACCGAGGGAAGCGGGAATGTTGATCTGCGCAGGGACAGGGAGGCTCCACAGAGAGACCTGGATAGATCGGGTCGGTGGCCAACGGCAACGGGCTTCCACGAGGCCAAGTGCCAGGTCCTGCCCTTGGGCCACAACAACCCCCTGCGTGGCTACAGGCTCGGGGAGGTGTGGCTGGAGCTGCCAGTCAGAGAGGGACCTGGGGGGATTGATAACGAGCCAGCAGTGTGCCCAGGTGGCCAAGAAAGCCAACGGCATCCTGGCTTGTAGCAGCACTAGTGTGGCCAGCAGAAGCAGGGAGGTGACAGTCCCCCTGTGCTCGGCACTGGTGAGGCCACACCTGGAGGGTTGTGTCCAGGTTTGGGCACCTCAATCCCAGAGAGATCTCGAGGGGCTGGAGCGAGGGCAGAGGAGGGCAACGAGCTGGGGAAGGGGCTGGAGAATAAATCCTGTGAGGAGCGATGGAAGGAGCTGGGGCTGTTCAGTGTGAGGAGGAGAAGGGGAGGGGAGACCTCATCACTCTCTGCAGCTCCCTGAAAGGACGTTGTGGAGAGGTTGGGGCTGGTCTCTGCTCCCAGGGAATTAGTGACAGAACGAGAGGGAACGGCTTTGAACTGCAACAGGGGAGGGTCAGGCTGGACAGGAGGGAAAAATGTTTCCCCGCCAGAGTGGTCAGAGAGTGGAACAGGCTGCCCAGGGAGGGGGTGGAGTCCCCACCCCTGGGGGGGTTTAAGGGCCGTTTGGATGAGCTGTGGGGGGATGTGGGGTAGGCGAGAACTTTGTAGAGTCGGGCTGAGGGTTGGACTTGATAATCCCGAGGGGCTTTTCCAACCTGAACGACTCTGTGACTCTTTCCTTCTCATTCAGACCCCACGGCCGCCGTTCCAGGCCGGCGCCGGAAGGAACACGCGTTTTTCTACCAACTCACTGTCCCCGAAGCTGTCGTCGCCCCGGCGGGGTGGGTAATCATCGAAGCTGTCGGTGGTGGCAGGACGGGCCCTCCAGTCGCTCTCGAACCTCTCCGAGTCACGGAAGCGATCCCGATCTCTGCCGAAGCAGCGATCGTCCCGATCTGCCGGGGAAAGGAAGGAAATTTCAGCTCGCAGGGCTGAGAGCGGTGACCCGGGCGGGAGCACAGCGCAGCCTCGCCGGGTTCACTGCTCCCCAGCAGCAGGAACCACAGACGCTTCGTAAAGCCGAGACAATCACAGCGACAGCGTGGGAGGAACTGGCACAGCGTTATTAGATAAGGGCTGGCTGGTAAAACCTCCCGGCTGGGCTCTCCAGCCAAGCGGGCAGGAGCCAAGCCCGTGGCCTGGCCTGGAGCAGGGCTCAGACGCAGCGATCTGGGCTGTGACGACAGCGATTTGTCCCTCCTCAGCCGGGCTGGTCACCAACCCAGCGCAGGATGCGGCTACCGAGGTGGCCACCGCCAAGGGAGGACGGTGAGCCGGCGGGACGCTCACCTTTATCCTGAGCTTGATCAGCAACGTCCACTCGTATCCTTCTGTTGCCTAAAGACTGAAAATAAACAGCGAGAAGTCAGATCCCGGCGTGACGCCCGAGCACAGCGCAGGCAGCTTGGGCCACTCAGGGCTTCTCAACGGCCTAAAAAAGCACTTTCTTCCCCATTTAAGTCTCACTCAAGCAGGGCCAGCCATCGCTCCAGAAGGAAACAGTTTTTCACGCATCTCTAGCGCCCAGGGCTGCAGAGGAACGTGCCTGATCTGACTGGGGGGCACTGGGGGGGCTGGCGGGCCCCAGCACTGCTCCGCCGGGGGGGGGACTCACCTCTTCATTGAGGCTCAGCGCCTGGAACAAGGAGTCGATATCTTCAAACTCAGCGTAACCAAAACCTTTCAACCGCTCTGGGTTGGTGGGCTCCCGCGGCAAACGCACGGCGCTGATCTGCGGGCGGAGGGAAGAGGAAAACGCTCGTAAGGACCCGCCCCCCCCGCGAGGACGACGGGCAGGGATGGAGTTATCTGAGACCCCCGAGGCGCCGCTGGGGAGGGACTGAATAAAACCTCTCAACGAGGAGCAGGGAGGGGGGGGGGGGGTTCAGCCCCTCCCTTCAAACACCACAGTTCCCACTAAAAGCACCGCCGACACTTGTTTGGAGGGAGGAACGTGGCACCCGCTGCAGATCCGGAGCTGCAGCAGGAACCGGTCTGAAGGGCCACCAAAGCTCCGCTCAGCGGCGATCGCTGCTCCGGGCCCCGCGGCCGAGGGCTCCTCAAGGCAGGAGCCGTCCCTTCGCATCCTGCCCGCTCGCAGAGCTCCTCCCAAGCTCCTGAGAAAAACCCTCTTGAAAACCAGCTTTGGATCCGTTCAGCACGAGTGTGCCCAGGTGGCCAAGAAGGCCAAGAGCATCCTGGCTTGTACCAGCACCAGCGTGGCCAGCAGGGACAGGGAAGGGATCTGACCCCTGGGCTCGGCACTGGTGAGGCCGCCCCTCGATGAGTGGGTTCAGTTTTGGGCCCCTCACCCCAAAAAGGCCCTTGAATGACTCGAGCGTGTCCAGAGAAGGGCAACGGAGCTGGTGCAGGGTCTGGAGCACAGGTCTGATGGGGAGCGGCTGAGGGAACTGGGGGGGTTTAGTGTGGAGAAGAGGAGGCTGAGGGGAGACCTCCTGGCCCTCTGCAACTCCCTGAAAGGAGGGTGCAGAGAGGGGGGAGGAGTCTCTTGAGCCAAGGAGCCAGCGGCAGGCCAAGAGGGAATGGCCTCAAGCTGCGCCAGGGCAGGGTCAGACTGGCTCTTAGGAAGGATTTCTTTGCAGAAGGGGCTGTTGGGCGTTGGAATGGGCTGCCCAGGGCAGGGGGGGAGTCCCCATCCCTGGAGGGGTTGAAGAGTCGGGTTGAGCCAGCGCTGAGGGATCTGGTGGAGTTGGGAACGGTCAGGGGGAGGTTCATGGTGGGGCTGGAGGAGCTTCAAGGGCTTTTCCAACCCGGGTGATTCTGGGATTCTGTGAGTGCTCAGGCTGCCAGGACAGCTTGCTGGCTTCGCTAGGCTGCGTTGCTGGCTTTGCTAGGCTGTATGTCACACATTCTATGTACAACTCTGGTCACGCCCGGAGCCCTCCAGGCCCTACAAGACATCCCCACTGCACTTCTACGACCTCTCCTCCCCTCCTCCGGAGTTTCACCCACACTATTACTCTCCGAGGAGGAGCTGGACGCTGCCTCAGCAGGCACGAGGGGTTAGAAAAACAAGCTGAAAATAAAAGATGGAGGTAAGCAGCGTGTTTCTGCCCGCGGGGAGCTCTCTGCTGCCATCAGCACAACTCGCTGCCGCGCGGGGAAGGCCGGACTCCAGCTGCATTTCCCAGACCAACCTTCCGGGAGGGAAGCGGCCATTTCCCATCGCCGCTTGCTGTCCTGCCTTCGCCCTCCCCACCGCCTCCCTGAACAACCCAGAGGCTCCAACACTCTTAAAAGTGGGAAAAAAATAATATTGTGGCAGCCACAGGCTCGCTGGGAGCTCTCAGCCACAGGGCAGGACACCCTGGAGGTGTTTAAGTGTAGGGTCGACATAGCCTTAGGGATCTGGTGTAGCTGGGAACTGCCAGCGCTGGGTTAACGGTTGGACTGGACGATCTTCAAGGTCCTTCCCAACCGAGACGATTCTGGGATTCCGTATCTCCAGCTGGGAAACCCCTCGAGGGGGCCGGACCCAGCGCAGGCCGAAGCGGAGCCCGTCAGCAAAGTTGGTGGCCCCTTTGTGAAATTATATTTAAGAAAGGGCACAAAACGCCGGACAGGCAGAGGAGGAGGGGGAAAAAAAACCTGAGAAACAGCAGTGGGAATGCAGATTTCAGAGGACGAGGAGGTGCTCCAGGTGCTGGAGCGGGTATTAGCAATAGCAAATCTATTATAATTGGTAATAAATGTAGTTTTCCCCAAGTCGAGACTATTTTGCCCGTGACTAACTGGTAAGGGATCTCCACGTCTTTATTGCTACCCACAAATTTTCTCATCCTATTTCTCCCCCTGCCCCGCTGAGGGGGAGCGAGTGAGCAGCTGAGGGGGGTGTTTCTCACCAGAAAAACCACCCTAAACCACCCCGACCCCCCCCTTTCGCCCGGTTCAGCAGGAGAAGCACCAGCCGCCTGCTGTAAAAGGCTTCTCGCTGCGTCTGGAGCAGCCGTTGGCTCGTGGTGGTCGATCCAGCAGCCACGGGGGGCTGGAAACGGCCCCTCCACACCCCCGAGGAGCCGGGAGCCGCCTCGGCCGAGCCGCAGCGAAGCCATCGGAGCGCGAACGGGGATGGCAACGTCCAAAATCATGATTTTTACCCCGAGCAGCGCCCTGCCCCGCAGCCCAGCCGGGGTTCCGAGCCGGTACTCACGTTGAGTCCCCTGAAAAAGTCCTTGATGGATTCTTCCGTCACGTCGTAGGGCAGGTTTCCCAGGAAGGCGGTGTACGGGGGGGATTTCGGGAGGCGGCTTCTGTCTATGTTGGGTTCCCGAGCAGCCCGCGGGGCGGTGGGCAGGATGGAGCGGTCGATCGGAGGGGCCCGGTACACGTCGTCATCGTTACTGTGCCAAGTGGTGGAAACTGAGGAGAGAAATTTAGCAAATCACCCCCCAAAAAAAACCCCAAAAAACACCCAACTAGAGCCCAGTTACTGCCAACGCCACCGTCCTTGCTGCAGGCCACGTTACGGCTGAGGAGCTGCACGTTAAAGCTCCGAAATTCATTCCTCCTCTCTCCTCCTCCCTCTTCCTCCTCCCTCTTCTTCCTCTCACTTCCTCCTCTCTCTTCCTCCTCTCTTCCTCTCTGTTCCTCTCTCCTCTTCTTTCTTCCTCCTCTCTCCTCCTCCTCCCTCTTCCTCCTCCCTCTTCTTCCTCTCACTTCCTCCTCTCTCCTCCTCTCTTCTTCCTCTCTCTTCTTTCTTCCTCCTCTCTCCTCCTCTCTCTTCCTCCTCCCTCTTCCTCCTCTCTCCTCCTCCTCCCTCTTCCTCCTCTCTCCTCCTCCTCCCTCTTCCTCCTCCCACTTCCTCCTCTCTCTTCCTCCTCTCCTCCTCCTCCTCCCTCTTCCTCCTCCCTCTTCCTCCTCTCTCCTCCTCCTCTCTCTTCCTCCTCCCTCTTCCTCCTCTCTCCTCCTCCTCTCATCCCAGCGTGGGAGCAGCTGCCCAAAAGGCACCAGCAGCCCCCGAGGAGAAACCGAGGCAGGGGAGAGCGACCCCGCGGTCCCGCGACCCGTTTACTAAAGCATTAAACCTTCCCGAGATTAATTCCTGTCCGAGTTACAGCCCGTCTCGTGGAAAAATCCCACGGCTCAATATTCCGAGGGAAAACTCCTCGTCACCGCCAGGTCACCGGTGAGCTCCCGGGCTTGGGGGAATCTGCCCCCCCGCCGCTGCCGTTTGCGCCGATAAAAAGCTCTTTTTCTCCCATTTCTGTTCCCCGCGTGGGTGCCGACCGCCCTCCCCTTCCGCACCAGCCTGCGGGTCTCAGTCGTAAGGAGAACTCGGTTTGCTCTCTGAGCTTAATTACTCCCCAGAAAAGAAAAAAAGCCAAATTTTGTGACGTTTGGGTGTGCTGCTCCACGTTCGAGGGGTCGGTCGGACCCGGGGCTGGCGGCGGGGCCGTTACCAGCACATGGCTCCCCCCCCCGCCCCCCGCAGCGCTGTAAGAAGGGGAAACATCCATCCACGGACAAACTCCGCACCCCTCGGACCCCAGGAGCCAGCCAGAAGCAGAAGCTTCTTCCTTTAAGGCCGCGGGTCAAGAACCTCCCGGCGCTGGTGTTTTAGGGCGCTGGGGGGGGCAGTACCGTCTCCTTCCAGGTCGTCCGTCTCGTCGGCCCAGCTGACGGGCTTGGGGATGTAGGTCGGGCCCCCGCCGCCGCCACCATCCTCTGCCAGAAAGTCCGTCAGAGTGAGGGTCTTGCCCTTCTTGTTCTTCTTCTTGGCTGTCGGGGAGAGAAAAGGAGGAGGACGGGGGTGAGCGACGCCCGGGAACGGCCGGGTTTTGGCGAGGAGGAGCGGGCTGGGCAATCGAGACGCACACGAGCCACGGAGACGCGGGCGCCGGCCGCCTCACCCCGATTTATTTTCTGTTTCCAAAGGGGCAACGGCCTCGCGTTCAGCACAGCCAAGCAGCAGAGCTCCCGTCACACAAAGCGCTTCACGTTTTGGGGCTCCGCTGTCCCCACAGAGCTCCCCGGGGGCTGTTTCTTTGGGGGGGGAGAAGCCGTCCCATCTCCACAGGCACCACGGCACGGCGACCCCACGGCCGCGGGATCCCTCCGGAGCTCGCCGACATCTTAACAAACCTCCCAACTCCTCCAGCTCGGGGAGGTTGGGTTTGGTTTGGGTTTTTTTTTTTTGCCTCCACCGGAGCTGCAAGCAGCCGCAGCGTTTATTTGTCAAGGCTTCGCCATCTCCCGACGAAGCCGGGCGTCACGACGGGCTGCGACAGCGCCGGGGAAGCCGGGCTATTTTTAGGAAGGCTGGTTATGATGCAGTTTGCAAAATTCAGCAGGTTTTTTTTTTTTTTGCCTTGCGGAAGGAATTGCTGCCCCCCTGCGGCACCGATGGCCGGAGCAGGGACAGATGGCACCTTTACCCGCAAAAATGGCATTTTTTACCCGCAAAAACATTCCCAGGCGGAGCACCGGGGGCTCAGACACCCCCTCCCCGGGGATTTTCAGCGGCGCTTCAGCTCTCATCCCCCAGGAGAAAAGAAAAGCCGGGCTGCGGCGACAGCAACGCGAAACCACTAATTGCTTTTGAAAACACGCGCTCTTATCTTCGTTAAGAAGAAATAATAAACTTTGGGGCCGCTGGACTTCACGCAGATTATCTCTTACCAGGCTCCTGGCCGGGCAGCGCGATAATTAACTGGTGGAGCGTCGCAGCGGCCTTAACGAAGATAACAATGACAGACGCGGGAGTGTCGCAGGCTACTCGTTTGCTGTCTCTAATTAGCCAAAGCTCGCCTGCTGTTGCTCGGAGCTGAGGGATTTGCTCACCAAACAGCGCTTAAAATGGTTTCTTCCACAAAAATCCCCGCGCCGGCGTCGACGGAACGACCGCCAGCATCTTCCAGCAGGGAAAGACGAGGGGGCTCCAGGTACGGCTCGACCGCCCACGTGCAATTCCGTGCCCCCTCCTGCTTCCCAGCGCCCTCAAATCCTCATTTTCCGGGTCCTGCTCTTCCCCTTTGGTCTCAGGCCAAGTTTTTTTTTAGGGCAGCACAAAACCGCACCCTGCTCCTTCAGCCAGGCGCTGGGAAGATGGAGCCCTCCCTCCCAGTATCTCCAGCGATGCTGGGAGCTCCCAGATGCCACCATGGAGCTCCTGTTCTCCCCCCACCTCTTGCCAGATCTTCACTCCCAACACCCACCAAGACCCCACAAGGGATGGAGAGAAGAACCGGGGCTCAAAGCGACCCTTCACCCTGCAGCGTGGCCAGCTCTGCCCCCTGGGCCGTACCTGCACGAGCCCAGGGAGAACTACCAGGGCAGCGAGGAAACCCAACGGCAGCTCGTACCCTTATTTTTAGCCATGACACGTTGGTCCCCAGCCTCGTGTCCCCCCACCACTCTCCTTGAGCCCACAGCCTCCCCAGGCAGCCATCGCTCCTTGCCAACACCTCCAGGCCTGCTCGGACCCTCCGTGCTCCGTCCCGTGGCTCCGGTAAAGCCGGGATGGCCGAGCGCCACGGAACGGCACCGGCAGCGATGGGAGATGTGTGGGGGCTGCTCCCCCCATCACCCCTTGGCTCCGGGGCTTGTCCTCTCCTCCTGGCAAGACCCTGGTCACACTCTGGAGAAGACCTCGGCAGCGCTTGGGTCTTCCTCTCGCCTATCCGGCCGCTTCCCGGTCCCACGAGCATCACAGCCTTGGCTCTGGGACACCAGGGGATGGGAAATGTGTCCCCCAGGAGCCCAAACTAGGGGGGGGTGACCCAGGGACCCCCACACCTCTCCCTGGAGTGGCTCCACGCTGGTCACAGAAGAGGCAAAACGGTTTTTGACACTCCCAGGAGAGCGGGGAGCACCCTGAGCACCCCGTCACGCCCAGCAGACAGAGCGCTCTCTCCCCCGGACCTCAGGGGGTGACACTGTGCTGGTGGCTGTGTCTGGGGGGGGGGTGACAAGCCACAGGCGCTGCTCAGGGCCCTCAGGAGCCCCCCTGGGCCTGTATCACCGGCTGCAAACATCGCTGGGTCCCCCCTAGACTTTACCACCGGTTTTGGGGCCAACCAGCCTTTCTGATGTATCCAGCCCGGTAAAGGCCAGAAGCCGTAAATCCCAGTCGGCCCTTTGGAACGGCTCAGGCTCCGTCTGCCAAGGGGAAACTCATGGAAAGATGACGTCAGCGCCGGATAAAAACGCTGGGAGAGCAGCGGCAGCGGCGACCGCCTGGAAAAAACGGAGGAGAAACACTCTCCCGCCGGAGACGAGGGCTGATCCCCAGGAGGGGAGGCCGGGCGGCGCGTTTTGCCCTCCCCGTGCCCCAAACGACACCAGATCCGCTTCCCCGAGTGGCCACCGGCCTCCAACAACGGGCGGGTTGGGTTCGCTCCGGCCACCAGCTTCTGTCACAGGACAACGGTGTCGCTCCGACGTCGAGGAGGGGGGAACCCCCCCCCCCCCTCAAAACCTGGGAAAAATCTGCCCCTTCCCACTGGTTTTAAGCCCGCCAAGGGGCGGCTGCGCCCGCCTGGGGGGGGCACCGGGGCTCGGTCGGCTTCCACGTGTGGTTTTTGACACCGAAGGGGACGCCTGGGTCACCCTGAAGCTGCCGGCTGTAGCCCAGAGCCCCCCCAAAAACCCCCGGGGGTGTTGGGGGGTCACGTAGGGAAGGGGAGCGATGCCCCCCCCCTGCACTACGGAGACGGGCGAAGGCCTCGGGCAGCGCCGTGGGGGCAACAGCCGCTCTCCGGCCCGGTTTGAGGCCTCACCGGGCAGCCGCCCCTCGCGGTGTTGGGTCTCAGCCAGCCCCGAGCTGAGAAACCGCAGAGGTTTTTTGGGGGGAAAGCGGGTGATTTCTGTATTTCCCCACCCCGACGCCAGGCTCCAAATGGCGCCGGTGGGTGGAAGAGAGCGGCCCGGTCCCCGCGAGCTGCCGCTGTCAGGCTGCAGGGAGGGCGATGCTGCCGCCGGGGAAGGCCGGGGTGGGGGGGGTGGGCGGGGTGTATTTTGGGGGAAAAAAAGGTAAAAAAATGACTCCAGCAAGGGGGTGCGGGGAAGGAAAGCCCCGCCGCCGCAGGGGCTGCCGGGCTCCCGCCCGAGCGCTGCCCGGCCACCATCTTGTGACTCAAGGACGGAGCCGGAGCGGCCCCGGTACCGCCCCCCCCCCCCCCCGCGGTACCGGCCCCCCCCGCCCCGGTACCGGCCGCGTGCGCGCCGCGTACCCACGTGGGTGCCGCCCTGCCCTGCCCCCCCCCCGCGCCTGCGCAGTGCCGCGCCCGAAGGTTCCATCTGCCCCCCCCCCGCGCGCCCCGCACGTCAATCACCGGCGGCGGCGCGCGCCCCCCCACCAATAGGAGGCGGCGGGGGAGCGGCCGCGCGCGCTGTCCCTGAGGGGACGGGGGAGGGGAATGGCGGGGGGGGGGGGGGGGGGGGCCGGTTCGCCGCCGCCGCCGCCCCCCGCCACGGCCCCGCCGCTGCCGCCCGCCGCCGCCGCCGCCCTCCCCGGGGAGCGGCAGCGCTCGGCGCCGTCAGGGGGAGCCCATCGGGAGCGGCCGCGCCTCGCGGAGGCCGCCCGGTACCGCCGCCGCCGCGCAGCGCTCACCTGAGGCCGCCATGTTGGGAACAGGCAGAGAAGGCAAAGGACCCGGATGGCGCCGTCACGTGACCAGGAGCGCCCCGCCCACCCCCCCCGAGGGGGCGGGGCCGGGGAGGGAGCGGCTGATTCTGCGCTTGGCGGCGCCGCCCGCGCCGCGATCGGGCGGGGACGGGCCAGCGGCGGGTCTGCAACGGGACCCTCGTGCAACGCACCAGGACCCCTCGTGCAACCGGACCCTTGTGCAATGCACCAGCACCCCTTGCGCGATGCACCAGGACCCCTCTTGTGATGTACCAGGACCCCTCGTGAGACGCATCAGGACGCCTCGTGCAACACACCAGCACCCCTCATGCAACGTGACCCTCGTGAAACGCACCAGCACCCCTTGTGCAACTCACCAGCACCTCTCGTGCAATGCAGCCCTCACGCAATGCATCAGCACTCCTCATGCAATGCACCAGGAGGCCTCGTGCAATGCACTAGCACCCCTCGTGCAACATGACCCGCGTGAAACGCACCAGGACCCCTCGTGCGACGCACCAGGACCCCTCGTGCAACTCACCAGCACCCCTCATGCAACGCGACCCTCGTACAATGCACCAGGACCCCTTGTGCAATGCATCAGGACCCCTTGTGCAACACACCAGCATCCCTCGTGCAATGCAACCCTTGTGCAACGTGACCCTCGTGCAACGCACCAGGACCTCTCATGTGATTCACCAGCCCTGCTGCAGCACACATCCCCCTCTTGTGTGTACGGCTGCTCCTCGTGCGACAGCACACCGCTGCCCCACCCCGCGCTTGTGCAATGCACGCTCACACCCTGGTGTGCGATGATGGCCCTTGTGCAAGGGGGGGCATAATCATGGGAAACAATCGTGGGGCACAATCGTGGGGCACAGTTGTGGGGCACAATCATGGGAAACAATCATGGGGCACAATCGTGGGAAACAGTCGTGGGGCACAATTGTGGGGAACAATCATGGGGAACAATCGGAAACAGTCGTGGGAAACAATTGTGGGGCACAATCGTGGGAAACAGTTGTGGGGCACAATCGTGGGAAACAGTCATGGGAAACAGTCGTGGGGCACAATCGTGGGGCACAATCGTGGGAAACAGTTGTGGGGCACAATCAGGCACAATCATGGGGCACAATTGTGGGGCACAATCGTGGGAAACAGTCGTGGGAAACAGTCGTGGGGCACAATCGTGAGGCACAATTGTGGGAAGCAGTTGTGGGGCACAATCGTGGGGCACAATTGTGGGGCACAATCGTGGGAAACAGTCATGGGGCACAATCGTGGGAAGCAGTTGTGGGGCACAATCGGGCACAATCATGGGGCACAGTCGTGGGAAACAGTTGTGGGGCACAATCGTGAGGCACAATTGTGGGAAACAGTCGTGGGGCACAATTGTGGGAAGCAGTTGTGGGGCACAATCGTGGGGCACAATTGTGGGGCACAGTCGTGGGAAACAGTCATGGGAAACAGTCGTGGGGCACAATCGTGGGGCACAATTGTGGGAAACAGTTGTGGGGCACAATCGTGGGAAGCAGTTGTGGGGCACAATTGGGCACAATCGTGGGGCACAATTGTGGGGCACAGTCGTGGGAAACAGTCATGGGAAACAGTCGTGGGGCACAATCGTGGGGCACAATCGTGGGAAACAGTTGTGGGGCACAATCGGGCACAATCGTGGGGCACAATCGGGCACAATCGTGGGAAACAATCGTGGGGCACAATTGTGAGGAACAGTCATGGGAAACAGTCGTGGGGCACAATCGTGGGGCACAACCGTCGTGCACACACTGGGTGTCTTTTGGACCATGTAACCGCGCGGCCGCCGCTGCCCGTGCGACACGAACCGGGGCTGATGGTGAGCGGCTGCACGAGAGGGAAAATTCAGTATTTGGAGAGAAAAAAAAAAAAACCCAAGACAGAAAGAATAAACCAACCCCTCAGCGCGGCGCGACGGGGGGTCACGTCCTTCCCCCCAGGGTCCAAACACGGGGGGTTTGGCCCAAACACGGGGGTTTTTGGCCCAAACCGAAGCGTGTCCTCCCCATCCCCGCTGGTGCCACGCGCAGCCCAAACTGCACTTTATTTATTTATTTTGTCACCGACGGGGAAAATCACCAACCCCCCCCCCCGGCAGGCCGAGAGCCCTTTTTGTCTTTATTTATTTCTTCATTTCTTTGCCCTAAAATGCAAATATTTCACCCAGCAAGTTGGAAGTGATCTGGTGCTGGTTCAACAATGCAGCCCCTTGGGGACCCTTGGGGACAGACGGGGACCCCTGGGGACAGAGACAGCCCCTTGGGGACAGATGGGGACCCTTGGGGACAGAGGGGGACCCTTGGGGAGAGAGAGAGAGCCCCTTGGGGACAGATGGGGACCCCTGGGGACAGAGACAGCCCCTTGGGGACAGACTGGGACCCCTGGGGACAGATGGGGACCCCTGGGGACAGAGGCAGCCCCTTGGGGACAGATGGGGACCCTTGGGGACAGATGGGGACCCCTGGGGACAGACAGGGACCCCTGAGGACAGAGACAGCCCCTTGGGGACAGATGGGGACAGATGGGGACCCCTGGGGACAGAGACAGCCCCTTGGGGACAGACTGGGACCCCTGGGGACAGACGGGGACCCTTGGGGACAGAGACAGCCCCTTGGGGACAGACTGGGACCCCTGGGGACAGACGGGGACCCTTGGGGACAGAGACAGCCCCTTGGGGACAGATGGGGGCCCTTAGGGACAGATGGGGACCCCTGGGGACAGAGACAGCCCCTTGGGGACAGATGGAGACCCTTGGGGACAGACAGGGACCCCTGAGGACAGAGACAGCCCCTTGGGGACAGATGGGGACAGATGGGGACCCCTGGGGACAGAGACAGCCCCTTGGGGACAGGACTGGGACCCCTGGGGACAGACGGGGACCCTTGGGGACAGAGACAGCCCCTTGGGGTCAGATGGGGACCCCTGGGGACAGAGGCAGCCCCTTGGGGACAGAGACAGCCCTTGGGGACAGATGGGGGCCCTTAGGGACAGACGGGGACCCCTGGGGACAGAGACAGCTCCTTGGGGACAGATGGGGACCCTCAGGGACAGACAGGGACCCCCCCGGGATGGATGGGGGACCCTTGGGGACAGAGACAGCCCCTTGGGGACAGATAGGGACCCTTAGGGACAGATGGGAAACCCCAGGGACAGAGACAGCCCCTTGGGGACAGACGGGGACCCCTGGGGACAGAGACAGCCCCTTGGGGTCAGATTGGGGACCCTTGGGGACCCCTGGGGACCCCTGGGGACAGAGACAGCCCCTTGGGGACAGATGGGGGCCCTTAGGGACAGACGGGGACCCTTGGGGAAAGAGACAGCCCCTTGGGGGACAGATGGGGACCTTTAGGGACAGACGGGAAACCCCAGGGACAGAGACAGCCCCTTGGGGACAGATGGGGACCCCTGGGGACAGAGACAGCCCCTTGGGGTCAGATGGGGACCCTTGGGGACCCCTGGGACCCCTGGGGACAGAGACAGCCCCTTGGGGACAGATGGGGACCTTTAGGGACAGACGGGAAACCCCAGGGACAGAGACAGCCCCTTGGGGACAGATGGGGACCCCTGGGGACAGAGAGAGACCCCAGGGACAGGACACAGCCCCTTGGGGACAATTACGGGCCCTCAGGGAACCCAATGACCCAGCACAACCCCTTGGGGACAGATGTGACCCCGTGGGGACACTGACGACAAGACCTGGCCCCTTGGGGACATCGGGGACAGGAGAAGGGAAGCTGTGACCCAGCACAGCCCCTTGGGGACCGAGGTGGCCCCCCCAGGTGACACCAGTGTCCCCCCCCCTTCACCTCAGCATCCGACGTGCGTTGGGGAACTCCAGGTCCTCGGGGCGGATGGTGGTGACGCCTGCGGGGACAATGGGAAGGACAAGGGACACGGGGGGGGGGACAGGAGGTGGTGAGGGGTGTGGGGGGGCCCCCTGTCCCCCCCCCGTGTCCCCCCCCATGTCCCCTCTCACCCACCAGACCAGCGATCCACCATCTTCTGAGTGACGATCTCAGAGCTCCCCGTCCCACAGCGCCCTGGGGGTCATGGGGGGGGGGGGACGACCCCAAAAACCTGGGGGGGGGACAGCAGGGAGGGGCACAGGGGTCCCCAGGCTGTGGGGGGGCCCATGGGGACCTGCCCAGGTGGGTGTGTGGGGGGGTTATGAGCACCCCAAGGTGCTGTGAAGAGCCTCAAGGTGGTTTTGGGGTGAACTGGGGGGGCGATTTGAGGGGGGCAGGGGCCAGTTTGGGGACCCAGGATAATGTTTTGGGGGTACAGGGGTAGGTTGGGGGGGGGCAGGGACAGGGTTGGGGGCAGATTTGGGGATGCAGGGACCAGCCTGAAGCAGATTTGTGGGTGCAGGGGCAGATTTAGGGACCAAGGGACAGGCTTGGGCCAGACTTGGGGGTGCAGGGGCAGATTTGGGGGCGCAGGGACCAGCCAGGGCAGGTTTGGGGGTGCAGAGGCAGGTTTGGGGACCAAGGGACAGAGATTTGGGGCAGGTTTGGGGGTGCAGGGACCAGTCAGCGGCAGGTTTGGGGGTGCAGAGGCAGGTTTGGGGCAGATTTTGGGGGTGCAAGGACCAGCCAGGGGCAGGTTTGGGGGAGCAGAGGCAGGTTTGGGGACGAAGGGACAGAGATTTGGGGCAGATTTGGGGTGCAGAGGCAGGTTTGGGGCAGATTTGGGGGTGCAGGGGTTGGTTTGGGCAGATTTGGGGGTGCAGAGGCAGGTTTAGGGCAGATTTGGGGGTTGCAGGGGTTGGTTTGGGGGCGTTGCAGAGGTTTGGGGGACACGTGACCTGGACCAGGGACTTGAGGATGACTTTGAGGCAGATTTGGGGCCCCGGGGATGGCGCTGGGGGACGCTGGGGCTGGGTTTTGGGGTGCAGGGGGTGGTTTTGGGGTGCAAGGGGGTGGTTTTGGGGTGCCCCAACCAGCTGGAGGTGACAATGGTGTCATTAAACTCCCAGCAGCAGCTCTGGGGCAGAGTTGGGGACCTGAGGCCAGCGCTTGGGGACACTGGGGGACCCATGGCCAGGTTTTGGGGTAGAAGAGGAGATTTTGGGGTGCAGGGCGGGGCGGCCACCGTTGGGGAATCCCCTGGGGACGGGCTTTTGGGGGACCCCGGAGTGTCCCCCTGCGAGTGTCCCCCCTGCCAGCGAGGTCACCTCTGCGGGGGACACAACCCGTGAACCACCAATGGGGGGGCTCCAGCAGCCCCCCTGCACCCCCAGACCCAGCCCTGCACCCAATATTGCCCCCCACGTGGCCCCACCCCCTGATGTCCCCAAACCCACCCCCTGATGTCCCCAAGCCCCCCAAAACTCCACCTCTGATGTCCTCAGGACCCCTGTGTCCCCGTCCCCCCCCCCCCCCATCCCCAATGTCCCCAAACCCGCCCCCTGGTGTCACCAGGGCCCCCCAAACCCACCCCCTGATGTCCCCAAGCCCCCCCAACTCCACCTCTGATGTCCCCAGGACCCCTGTCCCCCCCCCCCCCCCCGTCCCCAAACCCACCCCCTGATGTCCCCAGGTGCCCCAAACCTCATGTCCCCAAGCATCACAAAACTCCACCTCTGATGTCCCCAGGACCCCTGTCCCCCCACCCCAAATGTCCCCAGTGTCCCCAAACCCACCCCCTGATGTCCCCAAGCCCCCCAAAACTCCACCTCTGATGTCCCCAGGACCCCTGTCCCCCCACCCAAATGTCCCCAGTGTCCCCAAACCCACCCCTGATGTCCCCAAGCCCCCCAAAACTCCACCTCTGATGTCCCCAGGACCCCTGCCCCCCCCCCACACTGTCCCCAAACCACCCCCTGGTGTCACCGGGGTCCCCCAAACCCACCCCCTCATGGCTCCAACCTGCCCAAAGCCACCCCCTGATGTCCCCAGGTCCCTCAAACCCAGACTCTGACACCTCCAAGCCCCCCCAAAACTCCACCTCTGACCTGCCCAGGGGTCCCCCCTGAGCCCCAACGTCCCCAACGTCCCCCAGGAGCTCACCGCTGTCCTCGGCGATGGTTGGCCTGGCTGTAGATGTTGGGGGACACGTTGGTGGGTCCCTGCGCTGCCCCGTTGACAAAGCAGCAGCAGGTACCATAGTCCCTGCGTGCCACCCCCACCGTGTCCCCCGTCACCCAGGGAGGGGGACACCAACAGGGGTGTCCCCATCCCCTCCCCCTGCCCCAACCAGGGACCCAGGCGTCTGGGTTGTCCCACCTTGAGGGGGTCATTGAGGACACTTGGGTGCCACCGAGCCATCATCAGCCAGGTGCCTGCGGGGACAGGGACAGGGTTGGGGACACAACCCATGGAGGGGGACACCCTGGGGACATCCTGGAGTGGCTGGGGACACCTTGGGGACACCCTGGAGTGGCTGGGGACACCCTGGGGACATCCTGGAGTGGCTGGGGACACCTTGGGGACACTCTGGAGTGGTTCGAGCTGTCCTGAGGACACACAGGGGTGGCTGGGGACACCCTGGGGACATGCTGGAGTGGCTGGGGACACCTTGGGGACACTCTGGAGTGGTTCGAGCTGTCCTGAGGACACCCTGGAGTGGCTGGGGACACCCTGGGGACATCCTGGAGTGGCTGGGGACACCTTGGGGACACTCTGGAGTGGTTCGAGCTGTCCTGAGGACACCCTGGAGTGGCTGGGGACACCCTGGGGACATCCTGGAGTGGCTGGGGACACCTTGGGGACACTCTGGAGTGGTTCGAGCTGTCCTGAGGACACCCTGGAGTGGCTGGGGACACCTCAGGGACATCCTGGAGTGGCTGGGGACACCTTGGGGACACTCTGGAGTGGTTCGAGCTGTCCTGAGGACACCCTGGAGTGGCTGGGGACACCTCAGGGACATCCTGGAGTGGCTGGGGACACCCTGGGGACATCCTGGAGTGGCTGGGGACACCTTGGAGTGGTTTGAGATGCCCTGAGGACACACAGGGGTGGCTGGGGACACCCTGGGGACATCCTGGAGTGGCTGGGGACACCTTGGAGTGGTGTGAGATGCCCTGAGGACACCCTGGAGTGGCTGGGGACACCCTGGGGACATCCTGGAATGTCTGGGGATGCCCCAGGGGCACCCAGGGGTGACTGGGGACACCCTGGAGTGGCTTGAGATGCCCTGGGGACACTTATAGGTGGCTGGGGATGTCCTGAGGACACCCTGGGGTGGCTGGTGACACTCCAGGAACACTCCAGAGTGGCTGGAGATGGGGGACACCCAGGAATGGCTGGGGACATTCTGGTCCCCTCAAGATCATGGGGTGTCAACACCGGGGACACCCTATGGATGGGGACGTCACTAAGAGCCACTCTGGGATCCCCTGTGTCCCCTCCCGGTCACGGGGTGTCAATGTTGGGGACACTCCAGGGATGGAGATGTCACCAGAGACACCCTGGGGACACCCTGGTCCCCTCCCAGTTGTGGGGCATCAAAGTGGGGGACACCCCAGGGGTGGGGATGTCCCCAAGTGCCAGCTTGGGGTCCTTGAGGTCATGGGGTGTCAATGGGGGGGACACCCCGAGGATGGGGACATCACTAAGAGCCACCTTGGGGTCCCTCAAGGTCATGGGGCATCAACGTGGGGGACACCTCATGGATGGGGATGTCCCCAAGAGCCCCCTTGGTGTCCCCATGTCCCCTCCCATGCCCAGGATGATGATTTGGGGGCCTCCAGGAGACCCCTGGGCATGTGGGGGGTGTCCTCATGTCCCCGTGTCACCCCTCAGGGTGTCCTCGAGGGGTTGGGGGTGCAGGGATGGGGGGGTGGCATCGGTGGGACCCCCCCCAAAACCCCTACAGGGGATGGTGGGGACAGCGGGGACACGGTGTGGGGGGGAATTGGGGGGTGACATCGCTGGGACCTCCCCCAGGCCCCTGCAGGGGACACTGGGGATTGGGGGGGGGTCCCCAAATGGGGAACTGAGGGTCTCGGGGGGGTCCTAGGGAGGGTTTGGTGGTCCCAGAGGGCCTTGGGGGTCCCAGGGGGGTGAGGAGGGTCCCCCTGATTTTGGGGGGCCTCAGAGGTGTTTTGGTGGTCTCGGGGGGAAGTTTCAGGGGGGTGTTCCCCCAAATTTTGGGGGCCTTGGGGGGTTTTGGGGGATTCCCACCGATTTTAGGGGTCCCTGGGGCGGTCGGTGGTCCCGGGGGATTTTTTCTCCCCCAACCAACTCCCCAATCCCCTCCCAGTTCACCCCAGTGTCCCCCCACTTTCCTGCCGAGGCGGCCGGGCCGCAGCGCATCGCGGCTCCACGCCGGCCCGTGATTAAACTCCCGGAGCCGGTTGGGCCCGGGCCGCGCTCCGGCCGCCCTGAGACCCCGCCAGCGGCCCCCGGGCCCCGGCGCCGCCATCGCGCTCCACCCGCGGGCCTCCTCGCCTCACCCTTGGCTTTGCGACAGTTTTGCGACCGTTTTGCGACGCCGCGGGCCACGCGCGGAGCGGCTCCGCGCGGTGTTTAACCCCCTTTCCGCTGCTTTTCTCCAGGACTTTCCCCCCCGCTCCCTTCCCCCGACGCCCCCCCCCGCGACCCCCATCCCTCCCCCACTTCGCCTCCCCTCTCCCTTTCCCCGCTGGCTCGCCCCGACGCCCTTTTACGACGCTTTACGGCAGTGTGGCGCCCTCTCCGCCGCTCCTTCCTTCGCGTCACTTCACTTTTACGGCACCGTCGCTCTGCCCGGCCGCTTGACGACCTCAGCAACGGTTGCCATGGTGCCACGTCCCGCCTGGCAACAGACGCTAATTAAACCCCCGGTAACGAGGCCGAGCTAATTACGGGGACGCCGCGGCCTGGGGTGGGGGGGGAGGTGTAATTAGCGCGATCGTTCACCACAGAATAAAGCACTTACAAGGCATTGCTGGCTGTTAACGTGTGATTAATGAGCTATTACACCCTAATTAGCAGCTAATTAGGGCTTAATGAACGGTTAATGAGCTGAAAGGAGCGGTTGTGTGTGTTGGGGGGGGTGGGCGCTTCCAGGGACAACCCTGTGTGGGGTTGGGGTAAGGTTGCTGTTAATGAGGTTAATTACCGTAATTATCCCATGAACTTGGACCTGGAAAGGGGGAGGAGGGGAATTGCGGGTGTTTGTTGCGGAGGGAACTGGGGATGAGAGCGGACAAATATATAAAAAATATAAAATGTAAGTGTGTCCGTCCCGTGACGGACGAGGCACGAGGTAAGGAGGAGAAAAGCTTTATTCAAATAGTTTTTTTTTTGTGTTTTTGAGGCGCTGGAAACGTCCCTCAGCGCCTGAAACCGCCGCGTGCGGGACCGGCCGAGGAAAACGTTTGTGTCAACCCGGGACAGCGCCGGTGCCTGACGCGCTTCTGGTTTGTCCTCAGCGTTTCCTGACTCGCTTTTATATTTTTCACGTATTTTTCTGACTCGCTTTTATTTTTTTCTTCTATTTTTTCCGTTTAGCCTTTATTTCTTTCCTTCCCCCTCTATTTTTTTTCTTCCTTCCTTCCCCCTCTATTTTTTTTTCTTTCCTTCCTTCCCCCTCTATTTTTTATCTTTCCTTCCTTCCCCCTCTATTTTTTTTTCTTTCCTTCCTTCCCCCTCTATTTTTTTTTTCTTTCCTTCCTTCCCCCTCTATTTTTTTTTCTTTCCTTCCTTCCCCCTCTATTTTTTTTTCTTCCTTCCTTCCCCCTCTATTTTTTTTTCTTTCCTTCCTTCCCCCTCTATTTTTTTTCTTTCCTTCCTTCCCCCTCTATTTTTTTTTCTTTCCTTCCTTCCCCCTCTATTTTTTTTTCTTTCCTTCCTTCCCCCTCTATTTTTTTTTCTTTCCTTCCTTCCCCCTCTATTTTTTTTTCTTTCCTTCCTTCCCCCTCTATTTTTTTTTCTTTCCTTCCTTCCCCCTCTATTTTTTTTTCTTTCCTTCCTTCCCCCTCTATTTTTTTTTCTTTCCTTCCTTCCCCCTCTATTTTTTTTTCTTTCCTTCCTTCCCCCTCTATTTTTTTTGCTTTCCTTCCTTCCCCCTCTATTTTTTTTGCTTTCCTTCCTTCCCCCTCTATTTTACTGACTTGCTTGTATTTTTTCCTCTTATTTTTTCCTGTATTTTCCTGGCTTTCCCAGCCGGGTGATTCCGGGATCCTGTGCCGTGTCACCTCCAAGAGGAGGGCAGGGGCAGTGCCCGCTCAGCCCTCACCAGCGGCGGGTGCAGGTCACAGGTCCCGGAGCAGCTTCCTCCTACGATTAAATCTAAAGTAGTTTTTAAATTTCCATTACCTTATCTACAGGCATTAAACCTTCCAAATGACGAGTTTTTTCACGACGGCTCAATTCCTGCCCGTACGGTCTGGGTTGATGCCCGGAGCCTTTTCTCCTCCGCAGCCACAGGTGCCTCTGCTGAGAGCTGGGACGTGCTGGGAAGATGCTCCCAACAGGTCAGAATTTACCCCAAAAGGAGGAAAGCTGCTTCCCCCTCCCCTCAGCTATTTCTTGTCAAGTTTTAAGTGCAAAACCTTTCTGCAGACCCTGCTGCGTGCAGGGGCAGCTGAAGGACCGAGAGGGGGAATTCCTCATGTCCTGCGTCAGCAAAACTCCCCCCCCCCCCCCCCCCCCCCCCGTCCTTTAGTGGGGAAACTGGGATGCGAATGCTTTTGACTCTAAAGAAAGATCAAAATGTGACCCCAGACTGAATCACTTGAGGCCTTAAAAAATGCAACTGCAAGAACGGAGGTTGGCTGTTATTATCCAAAACTCGAGTGCAAGGATCCTGGAATCACCCAGGTTGGAAAAGCCCTTGAAGCTCCTCCAGCCCCACCATGAACCTCCCCCTGACCGTTCCCAACTCCACCAGATCCCTCAGCGCTGGCTCAACCCGACTCTTCAACCCCTCCAGGGATGGGGACTCCCCCCCTGCCCTGGGCAGCCCATTCCAACGCCCAACAGCCCCTTCTGCAAAGAAATCCTTCCTAAGAGCCAGTCTGACCCTGCCCTGGCGCAGCTTGAGGCCATTCCCTCTTGGCCTGCTGCTGGGTCCTTGGCTCAAGAGACTCCTCCCCCCTCTCTGCACCCTCCTTTCAGGGAGTTGCAGAGGGCCAGGAGGTCTCCCCTCAGCCTCCTCTTCTCCACACTAAACCCCCCCAGGTCCCTCAGCCGCTCCCCATCAGACCTGTGCTCCAGACCCTGCACCAGCTCCGTTGCCCTTCTCTGGACACGCTCGAGTCATTCAAGGGCCTTTTTGGGGTGAGGGGCCCAAAACTGAACCCACTCATTGAGGGGCGGCCTCACCAGTGCCGAGCACAGGGGTCAGATCCCTTCCCTGTCCCTGCTGGCCACGCTGGTGCTGGTACAAGCCCCACTGGCCTCCTTGGCCCCCTGGGCACGCTGCTGGCTCATCACCAATCCCCCCACCAGGTCCCTCCCGGACCCGCAGGTCTCCAGCCGCTCCCTGGGGGGGTTTAAGGGCCGTTTGGATGAGCTGGGGGGGGGATGTGGGGTGGGGGAGAACTTTGTGGAGTGGGGCCGAGGGTTGGACTCGCTGACCCCGAGGGACTTTCCCGACCTGAAGGACTCGTGACTCCGTGTCCCGGCCCAGCTCTGTGCTGGGGGGAGGTTTCATCTTTCTCAGTTTCCTTGTTCTTAAATCCCCCCCGTGTGCCGCCAACGTGAAATTCTATTCCTGTAATTCATCAGAGCAGCAGAATAAATCCCTCGTAAAAAGTTACTATTTTCCCCCCAGTCTAATTTACCCTTTTTGTTTCATTTTTGTGCACGTTTCGAAACTCTTTCACGGGTCGTTACTGGGAGCACTGGGGTTACTGGTGCCCCCCAAGCTCTGCTCACACCCCTCCCCTGGGGTCCATCCATGCCCTGAACCCCCCTGAGGGTGGTGAGTGACAGGGGGTGGGGCCTGATGTGGGTGGGCGTGGCCAGTGCCACGGGGTGGGGCTTGTCCTGGGGGTGTGGCCAAGCCAAGGGGGTGGAGCTTTTACACCCCCCCCCAACTGGTGTGGGTGGAGTGTGGTTCTAGGGGGTGTGGCCAGCTGGGGGGGCGGAGCTTTTGACTCATGGGGGCGTGGTCTCAGCCATGATGGGTGTGGTCTCACCCAGGGTGGGCATGGCCTCACACAGATGGGCGTGGCCTCATACTGGGTGGGTGTGGTCTCCCACAGATGGGCGTGGTTTCACCACCCCCCCCCGATGGGCGTGGTCTCACCCTGATGGGCATGGTCTCACATCAGATGGGCGTGGTCTCATCCTGGGTGGGCGTGGTCTCACACAGATGGGTGTGGTTACACCCCCCCACACACCTGATGGGCGTGGTGTCACCCAAGATGGGTGTGGTCTCATCCTGGGTGGGTGTGGTGTCACCACAGATGGGCGTGGTTTCACCCCGATGGGCGTGGTCTCACCCCGATGGGCGTGGCTCACACAGTAGTGGGTGGAGTCGGCTCCAGGGGGCGGGGCCATGCTCCCACAGCACCACGTGCTCCCAATGTCTCCCCCAACCCCTCCCCTCGGATCTGGGGGGGCCTCTTGTCACCTGTGTCCCCCCCACCCGCGCCCCCCCCAGGAAGGGGACGAGCCAAACCACTGACGGGGGGGGACACCCCGGCGTTCCCCAAATCGAGCCCCTGGGGATGGGACCCCTCTCGGGGACCTTCCCAGGGGACCCCAGGGTGTCTCTCAGGGACCCCCCCACCCCCGGGGAGTCCCCCACCACTGACAGCCCATGAGCGGGAGGGGGCGGCGGTGCCGGAGGGTGCCGCGGGGGTGCCCCGACACCCAGAAACGCGTGAAAAAAGGGAAAAGGGGGTTTGAAAATGGGCAGCGCGGGGCCCCCCCGGGGGGGCGGCTCCTCCACCGCCGGCGGGACGGTGGAATGAAGGTGACAAAGCCTGGGTGGGGGTAAGAGCCGTGGGGCAGAGCCATGGGGTGCAGAGCACCCCCTGCCACCCCATGGAAGTGGGGTCAGGGACGTTTTGGGGTCCCTTTGGCTGCTTTTGGGGGGTGGGTGCTGCCTCCTGGAACCCCGACATGGTGGGGGGGGGTGTGGAGGTGCCCCCAGGGGGGTGGTGGGGGGTGTGGACGGCCCCAGGTCCGGCGGGTGCAGCTGGTGGGAGGAGGAGGAGGAGGAGGAGGCAGCGCTGGGCGGGGCTGTCCGTCTGTCTGTGTCCATCTGTCCCCTGGCTGTCCCCTGTCCCTCTGCCATGGGGTCCCCCCTGTCCCTGCACCCAGCTGCCACCCATGTGTGCACCCCCCATCCACCCCCACCTACTGACTCCTCATCTGTCCGTCCATCCATCCATCCCTCCATCCATCCATCCGTCCGTCCATCCATCCATCCCTCCATCCCTCCATCCATCCGTCCGTCCATCCATCCATCCATCCCTCCATCCGTCCATCCATCCAACCCACATCCGTCCGTCCATCCGTCCATCCATCCCTCCATCCATCCCTCCATCCATCTGTCCATCCATCCCTCCATCCCTCCATCCCTCCCTCCATCCCTCCCTCCATCCATCCCTCCATCCATCCCTCCATCCCTCCATCCCTCCCTCCATCCATCCCTCCATCCATCCCTCCATCCATCCATCCATCCCTCCATCCCTCCATCCATCCATCCATCCATCCCTCCATCCCTCCATCCATCCCTCCATCCATCCATCCCTCCATCCATCCCTCCATCCCTCCATCCATCCCTCCATCCATCCATCCCTCCATCCCTCCATCCATCCCTCCATCCATCCATCCCTCCATCCATCCCTCCATCCCTCCATCCCTCCATCCCTCCATCCCTCCATCCATCCCTCCATCCATCCATCCATCCCTCCATCCCTCCATCCATCCATCCATCCATCCCTCCATCCATCCATCCATCCCTCCATCCCTCCATCCATCCATCCATCCATCCCTCCATCCATCCATCCCTCCATCCATCCATCCATCCATCCATCCCTCCATCCATCCCTCCATCCATCCCTCCATCCATCCATCCATCCATCCCTCCATCCCTCCATCCCTCCATCCCTCCATCCATCCATCCCTCCATCCATCCATCCATCCATCCATCCCTCCATCCATCCCTCCATCCATCCATCCATCCATCCATCCATCCCTCCATCCCTCCATCCCTCCATCCCTCCACCCATCCATCCCTCCATCCATCCATCCCTCCATCCATCCCTCCATCCCTCCATCCATCCCTCCCTCCATCCCTCCATCCCTCCATCCCTCCATCCCTCCATCCATCCATCCCTCCATCCATCCCTCCATCCATCCATCCATCCATCCATCCATCCATCCATCCATCCATCCCTCCATCCCTCCATCCCTCCATCCCTCCACCCATCCATCCCTCCATCCATCCATCCCTCCATCCATCCCTCCATCCCTCCATCCATCCCTCCCTCCATCCCTCCATCCCTCCATCCCTCCATCCCTCCATCCATCCCTCCATCCCTCCATCCATCCATCCATCCATCCGTCCGTCCGTCTGTCCCCCCCATCCTGTCCCCCCCCCCATTAACCCCCCTCTGGGCTCTCCAGCCTCTCCCCACCCCCCTACACCCTCCTGCGGCCCCAAACCCGCTTCCCTCCCCCAGCAGACGGAGACACCACGATGCAACATCTCCCCAGGGGGGGAATTGTCATTTTATTGGCGGGGGGGGTGCTCAGGGGGCCCCCCCCGCGTGCTGGGGGCTGGGCCACCCCCTCAGAACACCCGCACCTTCACCTCCTTCGTCTCTGTCACCACTTTGCCGTCCACCGACCGCTGCTTGGTCCTCTGCGTGGTGGAGGTGGTCTCCTTCTCCAGGGCGTCCTGCAGGCTGTGGGGCGGGGAAAGGGGGGGGCTCAGGGTGCTGGGGGGGGCCCCAGGGTGTCCCCTCCCTGTTGAATGTGTCCTCCCCCTTCCCAGTGTCACCAAGAGGTGACAGAGCTGGAGCATCCTGGAGGGTGGGCTGGGATGGCCCAACGCTGGGGGCTCAGCTGGGTGCCACCGCTGTCCCCTCGCTGTCCCCAGAGCATCGTGGGTGATGGGACCTGGACATCCCATCTCCTGCGGCTCGTCCCCACCAGATGCCACCGCTGTCCCCTCGCTGTCCCCAGAGCATCGTGGGTGATGGGACCTGGACATCCCATCTCCTGGGGCTCGTCCCCACCAGATGCCACCGCTGTCCCCTCGCTGTCCCCAGAGCATCGTGGGTGGTGGGAACTGGACATCCCATCTCCTGGGGCTCGTCCCCACCAGATGCCACCGCTGTCCCCTCGCTGTCCCCAGAGAATCGTGGGTGATGGGACCTGGACATCCCATCTCCTGGGGTTCGTCCCCACCAGACACTGTCCCCTTCCCATCCCAAGCCCACCCATTCCTGCCAGATCTGGGACATCCCACCCCCGGTGCCACCCCCGCCGGGTGCCCCCACCGCCCCCCACCCCATCCCCTCTACCTGAACTCCTCTCCTCCCTCCAGCAGCTGCCGGTAGGTCGCGATCTCAGCCTCCAGCTTGCCCTTGACATTGAGCAGCGCCTGGTACTCCTCGGCCTGGTGCTGCAGCTCGTTGCGCACCTGCAGCAGCTCGGCCTCGGCCCGCAGGATCAGGGCGCTGAGCTGCTCCATCTGCGCGGCGTAGCGGTTCTCCACCTCCAGCACGTTGGCCTCCAACCTGGCTTTCTGCGGAGCGTCACGCCCAGGCTCAGGTCACCACCGAGGGTGGCCCTGTGACCCCGCGGGGGGGCTGGATGGGGGCGGTTTTAAGGGGGGCACCTGGTTGCGGAGGGACTCCAGGTCGATCTCCAGGGTCTGGACGGAGCGACGGAGGTCCACCACGGTGCTGCGGGCGGTGTCGATGTCCTTGCTGCTCTGCGTGACCTCGATGGTGCTCTCGGTGATCTTGGGGGTCACATGTGTGTGGTTTGGGGGGGTCAGTGCCTTGGCCCTGCTCACCACGGCCACCCCAAACCATTGAGGGGACACGGGGGGTGACACCACCCCAGGAAGAGGCAGGCCCAAGCACTGGGGTCCCACGTGGGGTAGGGGTCCTCCAGGAATGTCCCCAGTGTTGGACCAGGACCCTCTTGGAGGTCCCCACTGTGGGGCTGGGGTCACCCTGGGATGGTTTTCCCTGGGGAATGTCCCTGATGTTGGACCAGGACCCCTTGGAGAAGGTCCCCACTGGGTCTTGGGGTCCCCTACGGGATAGGGGTCACCCCAAGAGTATCCCTGGTGTGGGGCCAGGACCCCGTTGGGTCAAGTCTCTCTTGTGAGGTACCTTTGGGGAGCACCCCTGTGTCAGACTGGGGACCCCCAGGGGCACCCCCCCCAGATCAGGGTTCCCCCAGATGACCACCCAGTTGAGCTGGGGACTGCCCCCTCCCTTGCCTTGACGTCCCCCCAGGGACGACACCCCCATGGAGCATCACCCCAGTTGCCTGGGGACCACCGGGGCCGCCTGAGGTGCAGGTTTGGGGTGGGGGGGGTGGACCCACCTGCCGCCCCCATTGCTTCTCCAGGTCCTCCAGGTTCTTCTGGGCCAGGGTGTCGTACTGCGCCCGGATCTCCGCCATGATCTTGCCCAGGTCCTGCGACTTGGGCGCGTCCACCTCCACCGTCAACGCCGAGTCAGAGACCTGGGCCTGGAGGCTCTTCACCTCCTGGGGGGCAGCGAGGGGCCGGCGTCAGTGTGGGGTGCCCAGACCACCCCCCCTGCCCCGCTCCAGCTTCATCCCTACCTCCTCGTGGTTCTTCTTCATGAAGATGAGTTCCTCCTTGAGGGACTCGATCTCCCCCTCCAGCTGCAGCCGGGTCATGTTGGTGTCGTCGATGACCTTGCGCAGCCCCATGATGTCGTTCTCCACCGAGAGGCGGATGGCCAGCTCCGCCTCGTACCTGGGGACACGGCGCTGAGTGGCTGCGGCCCCAGCCCTGTCCTTGTCCCTGTCCCCATCTGTGTTCTTACCCCTGTCCCACCCCCATCTCCACCTCCAACCTCATCCCACCCCACCTCATCCCATCCCATCCTACCTCATCCCACCCCACCTCATCCCATCCCATCTCAATCCCCTCATCCCACCTCATCCCACCCCATCCCACCTCATCCCATCCCATCCTACCTCATCCCATCCCACCCCATCCCACCCCATCCCACCCCATCCCACCTCATCCCATCCCATCCTACCTCATCCCATCCCATCCCATCCCATCCCATCCCACCCCAACCCACCCCACCTCATCCCATCCTACCTCATCCCATCCCACCTCATCCCCTCATCCCATCCCATCCCATCCCACCTCATCCCACCCCATCCCACCTCATCCCATCCCACCCCATTCCATCCTACCTCATCCCACCCCATCCCATCCCATTCCACCCCATCCCACCCCACCCCACCTCATCCCATTCCACCTCATCCCACCCCATCCCACCTCATCCCATCCCATCCCACCCCATCCCTGTCCTCATCCCCCTCCTTGGCTCCTGCCTGTCCCTATGTCCCCTCCGCCCCCTCCCTGTCCCCGTTGTCCCTGTCCCCACCCTGTCCCCATCCTCTGTCCCCATCCCCACTCCTGTTCCCATCCTTGTCCTTGGCCTCATCCCCATTTCCTGCCCCACCCCATCTCCCCACCCCCATCCCCATTCCCGTCCTTGTCCCCATCCCCACCCTGTCCCTCCTCTTCCCGTCCCCGTCCCCCCCCCCGTCCCTCACTTGACCCTGAAGTCATCGGCCGCCAGCCGGGCGTTGTCGATCTGCAGCACCGTGCGGGCGTTCTCCACCGTCGCCTCGAAGATCTTGGGGTGGGGGGGGGACACACACACCACGCACGGACACGACACCGTCACCGGGCTGCAGGGACACCCCCCTCCCCGCTGCCACCCGCGCCGCTGCCCACGTCACCCAGGCAGGTGCCACCCTGGCAGCTGCCCGCGCTCCCGCGGGGGGGACGGAACCTCGCCCCGGAAAAGCGGCAATCAGCCAGGGTGGGGGCGGGGAGAGGCTCACTTGGGGGGACCCAGGTGACTGGGACGGGCTTGGCTGGGCCCTGGGTGACCTTGAGCCTGGCTGAGAACACGGGGGGGCCGTGGGGCTCGCGAAGGCGGCGTTGGGCCCCCTCTGACACCACCTTGCCCCGTGCCCTTGGTCATGTCCCTTAACCTCCTCCCAGCGAAGCCCCTGGGGACGTTCAGCCCCCGCCCAGGTGACATCTGGGGTGCAAAGTCCACCCAGCCCCACCGCCCGCCGGGTTAATGCTTAACCCCACGGTGCCGTGGGGACACCAACGCCAGCTCGGCCCCCTCCCTCCCCCCCCGCCACGGGGTCCCCACCTTGTCCCGCAGCTCCTCGATGACGTCCCAGTAGTGGCTCCAGTCCTGGGTGCTGGGACCTCTCTTGGCCATGAACTCCCGGATCTGAACCTCCAACCGCTGGTTCTCCTGCTCCAAGCTCCGAACCTTCTCCAAGTAGGCGGCCAAGCGGTCGTTGAGGTCCTGCATCGTCTCCTTCTCGTTGGCCACCACGCCAGACCCCATCACCAACACGCTGCCCCCCAAGCCAGCCCCATAGCCGGCCCCATAACCACCGCCAGCGCTGGTCAGGCTGGTGGTGCGGGTGACGGAGACGCGGGAGCCCGATCCCCCGGCCCCGGCGTAGACGCTGGCGGCGCTGCCCAGGGGGGTGAAGGGGCGGCCGGAGCCCACGCCGGGGGTGACCCCGCTGCGGCGGGAGCTGGAGTAGACGCTGCTGCGGGAGTAGCTCATGGTGACGGGGACGGCGGAGACACGGGAGCGACGACGGAGCTGGACGGACGGACGGACAGATGGACGGACGGACGGGGATTTATAGCCGGGAGAGGGGGGGAGGGCGGCCCCACGGCACCTCCCCACGGCCCCGCTCCGGGCCCCTGCGCGCCCGGGAAGGTGGGGCTGGATCCAGCCCAAGGCCTTTGTTCCCGGGGCGGGCTCGGCCCCGTAATCCGTGGGGTGCAGGGCAGAGGAGTGGGGGTCTGCCCCATAACCTGTGGGGTGCAGGGCTCAGCCCCATAACCTGTGGGGTGCAGGGTGGAGGGATGAGGGTCTGCCCCATAACCTGTGGGGTGCAGGGCGGAGGAGTGGGGGTCTGCCCCATAACCTGTGGGGTGCAGGGCGGAGGAGTGGGGGGTCTGCCCCATAACCTGTGGGGTGCAGGGCTCAGCCCCATAACCTGTGGGGTGCAGCCCCACACATTTTGGGGTACCCCACAGCTCCAGCTCTCCCCACCGGTTCACATCAGCCCCACATCACCCCACTGATACTCCCACCCACCCCATAGCGATCCCCCCCCCGTTCCTGGGGTTCACAGGTGGGGCCGGCGGGGGTCGGGGTGGGGGTCAGGGTGGGGGTCAGGGTGGGGCCGGGGTGGGTCCCCGTGGGGACAGTCCCGGCGTGGCTCTGAGGGGCTCGTCCTGCCCCACCCACTCCAGGAATCCTGCCTGGCCTCTCCCCCCGCCCCCCCGTCCCCGCCTGCACCCCAAACCCAGGGACACCCCAACGCTGGGTCTCCACCCCCCGCCCCCCCGGCCGGACCCTCATCATCCCCCCGGGGCTGATCAAAGGCGGCTCCGGAGCACCGGGGGGGAGGGGGGGGGGGGCCGCGATCCAGCGTTATCTGCAGAGCATCGGCCGGGGGGGGGTGGGGGGGGGGCACGTCCCCGCTCCACGGGGTCAAGGAGGGCAGCGATGTGCTGGGGGGGGGGGGTGTCACCCCCGCTGCAGGCGTGAGAACGCGGAGTTTTGCACGAGCGCGCTCTTTGCACAAGCACGTCCCTCTGCACGAGCACCCCCCCTTGCACAAGCACCCCCCTTCCTTGCACAAGCACCCCTCCTTGCACGAGCACCCCCCCTTCCTTGCACAAGCACCCCTCCTTGCACGAACACCCCCTCTTCCTTGCACGAGGACCCTCCTTGCACAACCACCCCGTCCTTGCACGAGCACCCCTCCTTGCATGAGCACCCCCTCCTCCTTACACAAGCACCCCCCCTTCCTTGCACGAGCACCCCCCCTTGCACAAGCACCTCTCCTTGCACGAGCACCCCCCTTGCACAACCAAACCCTCCCGCAGAACCCCCGGGGGGGGAAGTCGCGGTGCCGGGGGCTCCCCGCAGCCTCCTGCCCCCCCCCCCCCCCCCCGGCCCCGCTCCTGTTTGCTCCGGCCGCACCACAACGGGGTGACTCAGCGCTGGGGGGTGTCTCCAGCCCCCCCCCCCGCCTTGGCCCTTCTCACGAGCTGCTCTGGGGGGGCCCCATCCCACCCCCCCCCGGCCCCGCTCCGGCGTTTGGCCCGAGATTTGGGTCGCGAGTGGCTGAGCCCCGTCCCTGCCCCCTTCTCCGGACCTTCTGCCCCCCCGAGCCCCCCCGCCCCACTCCTGCCCCATTTCTGCCCCCTTTTGCCCCATCCCTGCCCCATTTTACCTCATCCTTGCCCCATCCCTGCTCCGTTTTGCCCCATTTTGCCCCATCCCTGCCCCATCTTGTCCCATTCCTGCCCCATCCCTGCCCCACTTTGTCCCCTCTCTGCCCCATTTTGCCCCATTTTGCCCCCTCTCTGCCCCATTTTGCCCCATCCCTGCCCCATTTTGCCCCATTTTGCCCCCTCTCTGCCCCATTTTGCCCCATTCCGCCCCATTCCTGCCCCATTTTGCCCCATTTTGCCCCATTCCTGCCCCATTTTACCCCATTTCGTCCCATTTTGCCCCATTCCTGCCCCATTTTACCCCATTTCGCCCCATTTTGCCCCATTCCTGCCCCATTTCGCCCCATTTTACCCCATTTCGTCCCATTTTGCCCCATTCCTGCCCCATTTTACCCCATTTCGCCCCATTTTGCCCCATTCCTGCCCCATTTCGCCCCATTTTACCCCATTTCGTCCCATTTTGCCCCATTCCTGCCCCATTTTACCACATTTCGCCCCATTTTGCCCCATTCCTGCCCCATTTCGCCCCATTTTACCCCATTTCGTCCCATTTTGCCCCATTTCTGCCCCATTTTACCCCATTTCACCCCATTTTGCCCCATTCCTGCCCCATTTTACCCCATTCCGCCCCATTTTACCCCATTCCGCCCCGTTTTACCCCATTCCGCCCCATTTTACCCCATTTCGCCCCATTTTGCCCCATTCCTGCCCCATTTTACCCCATTTCGCCCCATTTTGCCCCACCCCTGCCCCATTCTGTCCCCTCTCTGCCCCCTTTTGCCCCCTTTTGCCCCATTTCTGGGCTTTGGCCCCGCGCCGCCGCCGGCCGAGGGCTTTGTTCCGGGGCCAACCCTTCGCCATTTCGGCTCCTCCGAGGGTGCTGGTGGTGGCACCGCGCCGGGAGGAAGAGGAGGGTGACGAGAGGGGACGAGGAAATGGAGGCGCTGGGGCCGCCCTGGCAGGGGCTGAGCCCGGGGGTCCCCGAGGTGTCTGACCCGCCGGGGGGGTCCCAGGGAGGGTCCCACCTTGGGGTCCTCGTGGCCTTTAGCTCACAGGGGGGGGCCCATCCTGGGGTCCCCGTGGTGGCTGGTTGCAGGGGGGGGGGGTCCCACCCTGGGGTCCCTGTGGTGGCTGGTTGCAGGGGGGGGGTCCCACCCTGGGGTCCCTGTGGTGGCTGGTTGCAGGGGGGGGGGTCCCACCCTGGGGTCCCTGTGGTGGCTGGTTGCAGTGGGACCCCCACCCTGGGGTCCCCCGGGGGTGTCTGATCCTGTGGCACCGGCAACGTTTGGCCCCAGAGATGCCCTGACCCCCCCCCCCCCCCCCCCCATGGTCCCTGACCCCCCCATTGCCCCCGCCCTGGGGTGATGCTCCACACCCGGGCTGGATGCGGCCCGGGGGTGCTCCTGGGGGTCCCCAAGACCCCCCCACCTCTCCGCTCCTCTTTGGGGGTTCTCCATGGAGGTGGGGGCACCCCTTGACCCTGCTGCTGGCGCGGGGGGGGGGCTGGGGGCCGCTCCCCACCCCGGCCCCTTATCAGGCACATTCCTGCCGTGCCGGGGGGTGATGGACGAGCCGGGAGCAAACACGTCCCGGCCCCCCCCGCCCCCCCGCGTCTCCCCCCCTCGGGGCCATAAACCCGAGATGAAGGTCCTGGGGCTGATAAGGCTCTGCCCCAGCTCCCCCCCCCCCAGCTCCTCACTCCCCAGCCCCCAACGCTTCAGGGGCTGGACCCGGGGACCCCCCCCAGGCTGTGCTCAGCACCCTGAGGATGCTGGATGCGACCCTGGCCGAGCCCTGAGCCATCGCCAGGGGCCTTGGTGGGGCAGCGCCACCATCGTCCCCCATGTCCCCAACCAGTGGGGACACGGGGATGCCCCTTGACACCCCCCCACCCCCCCAAGAGCCCTGCCCGGCTCCCCAAGGGTTAATGCAGGGGCCGAGGTCTCGCTGCATTCCTGAGCGATGAAGCTGCAGCCAGGACCCACCATCCTCCTCCTCCTCCTCCTCATCCTCCTCCCAGACCCAGCTCAGGGGTTGCTGCAAACAGGGTCAGGCCCTTGGGGGAGGGGGGGGGGGCACCCAGAGGGGTCCTGTGTCCCCCCCCCCTGCCCCCAGCCAAGGGCACCCTTGAGGTCCTGCCTGCATGGGGACAGGGACGTGGCACCTTGGGGACATCCCCTGAGTCACCACGTCCCTCCTGGTGAGGGTCCAGGGCACCCAGGGGGACCCCCCCCGGCACCCAGGGGGGTCCTGCACCCAGGGGGGGACCACCCTGCATCCCCTCGAAGGGTCCTGCCTTTGCACGGGTGATAGGGAAGGGGGTGCATCCCCCCGGGACCCCCCCCTGCTCTCTGGGGACACGCTGGGGGGTGCCACCCGTCAGCGCTGTCCCCGTGGCCGTCACCCAGCCCACAGCAAACAAAAGCCCAGGGAGACCTTTGGC